>NC_090028.1:7504598-7539598 GCF_037176765.1 Anolis sagrei | reverse complement strand
AAGAAAGTAGGAAAGGAAGAAATGAGAGAAAAAAGAGATAATGAAAAGGGAGGAAGGAAGGAGAGGTAGAGAAGGAAGGAAGAAGGAAAGAAAAAAAGGGAAGGAGGGAAAGGAGGAGAGAAAGAGGGAGGGAAGGAAAGAGGGTGGAAGCAAAAAACAAAAGAAGGAAGAAAGTAGGGAAGAAAGAGATGAGAGAAAAAAAAGAGACAAAGAAAAGGGTGGAGGAAGGAAAGGTAGAGAAGGAAGGAAGAAGAGAAGGAAAGAAAAAGGGAAAGAAGGAAGAAGGGAAAGGAGGAAAGAGGGAGGGAAGGAAAGAGGATGGAAGCAAAAAACGAAGGAAGGAAGAAAGTAGGGAAGGAAGAAATGAGAGAAAAAAGATAATGAAAGGGGGGAGGAAGGAAAGGTAGAGAAGGAAGGAAGGAGAGAAGGAAAGAAAAAGGGAAGGAAGGAGGGAAAGGAGGAGAGAAAGAGGGAGGGAAGAAAAGATGGAAGCAAAAAACAAAGGAAGGAAGTAGGGAAGGAAGAAATGAGAGAAAAAAGAGATAAAGAAAAGGGTGGAGGAAGGAAAGGTAGAGGAGGAAGGAAGGAGAGAAGGAAAGAAAAAAGGGAAGGAAAGAGGGTGTGAAGGAAGGAGGGAAAGGTGGAGAGAAAGAGGGAGGGAAGAAAAGATGGAAGCAAAAAACAAAGGAAGTAGAGAAGGAAGAAATGAGAGAAAAAAGATAATGAAAAAGGGGGAGGAAGGAAAGGTAGAGAAGGAAGGAGAGAAGGAAGGAGAGAAGGAAAGAAAAGGAAGGAAAGAAAGAAAGAGGGAGGGAGGGAAGGAAGGAAAGAGGATGGAAGCAAAAAACAAAGGAAGGAAGGAAGTAGGGAAGGAAGGAATGAGAGAAAAAAGAGATAAAGAAAGAGGGGGGAAGGAAGGAAAGGCAGAGAAGGAAGGAAGGAGAGAAGGAAAGAAAAAAAGGGAAGGAAAGAGGGAGTGAAGGAAGGAGGGAAAGAAGGAAAGAAAGAGGGAGGGACGGTTGGCCACAGCAACGTGTGGCGGGCACAGCTAGTATTTTTTTTAATATTTTGATTGTACTGTGGTTGTTTTTTGATGCTAGCATCGTATCATGTTATTGTTAGTATAAATATAGGAATACATAAATAAATAATCTTCTAATTCTATATTGTTTGGCAATGGATCATGGACTCAAAGGCAGCTTTAATGTTGGACTACATGACCTTTGCAGTCCCTCCTTGACTCTTAATGTGCAAAGAAAGCGTGTTCTCACCTGTGTGTCTCCTGGTTATTTGATCCCGAATGTCATGTAAACATGCCTCTCCCTTTTGGAACGACACTTTTGTATTGTATCGCAAGCAGGAAGAGGAAAAACAAGGGCGGCTGTGTCTACGGCTCTCTCCTCAAGTCATTTCCATAAACGGAAAGCCTTTTCAATGGGCCTTTGTCAAAAGGGTTGAAAACACACCTGCTTTTTCCTTGCAAGCCGGCCTACCTGTTCTCATTGTTTGATCAGCGCCACCATCTTTGACAAACAGCATTGTACAAAAAGGCCAAAAAGTCAGTTGGTCCTCAAAGGAAACACAAGCAGCTCGAGGTCATTTGTGATAGATGGGCGCTCTGTGTCAATGTTGCAAACTAGCTTTCTTTGTTATTGGGAGGTGTTGTTACACCTCAGAGGAGATTCACCTTGCTGAAAACTCCAAACTGCACACAGCCTCTTTCTTTCCCTCCTTCCTTCGCTCCCTCTTTCCTTCCTTCCCTTTTTCTTTCCTTCTCTCCTTCCTTCTCTACCTTTCCTTCCTTCACCCCTTTTTTCTCTTTTTCACTCATTTCTTCCTTCTCTACTTCCTTCCTTTGTTTTTTGCTTCCATTTTCCTTCCCTCCTTCTTTCACTCCCTCTTTACTTCCTTCATTTCTTTCCTTCTCTCCTTCCTTCTCTACCTTTCATTCCGCCCCCCCCTTTATCTTTTTTTCTCTCATTTCCTCCTTCTGTCCTTCCTTCCTTCCTTCCATCCTTCCTTTTTTGCTTCCATCTTTCCTTCCCTCCCTCTTTCTCTCCTCCTTTCCCTCCTTCCTTCACTCCCTCTTTCCTTCCTTCCGTTTTTCTTTCCTTCTCTACCTTTCCTTCCCTTTTACTTTCTCTTTCTCTCTCTCATTTCTTCCTTCCCTATTTCCTTCCTTCATTTTTTGCTTCCATCTTTCCTTCCCTCCCTCTTTCTCTCCTCCTTTCACTTTCTCTTTACTTCCGTCCTTTATTTCTTTCCTTCTCTCCTTCCTCCCCCTTTCTTTCTCCTTTCTCTCATTTCCTCCTTCCATCCTTCCTTTTTTGCTTCCATCTTTCCTTCCCTCCCTCTTTCCCGCCTCCTTCCTTCTCTACCTTTCCTTCCTTCCCCCCTTTTACTTTATCTTTTTTCTCTCTCATTTCTTCCTTCCCTTCCTTTGTTTTTTGCTTCCATCCTTTCTTCTCTCTTTCCTTCCCTCCCTTTCTCTCCTTCTTTCCCTCCTTCCTTCACTCCCTCTTTGTTTTTTGCTTCCATCCTTTCCTTCCCTCCTTCTTTCTCTCCTCCTTTCCTTCCTTCCCTTTTTCTTTCCTTCTCTCCTTCCTTCCTTCTCTACCTTTCCTTCCTTCCCCCTTTTTCTTCTCTCCTCCTTTCCCTCCTTCCTTTGCTCCCTCTTTCCTTCCTTCCTTCCCTTTTTCTTTCCTTTTCTCCTCTTTATAGTTTATTACTAAACTAGCTGTACCTGCCACGCGTTGCTGTGACCAACCTTCCCTCCCTCTTTGTCTCCTTCTTTCTTTGGGGGGAGATGTAGTGCATGCACACACACACACACGCATACACATATGGGTATGGATAATATGGTAATGTCTATGTTGAAAGAAAGTTGTGGAGAATACCTACATGGATGTTAATTTTACTATATTTCCTCAACTCTCCCCTCAAATACACACAGTCACGCGGGAAATAAGTGGCTCTGATGGAGTGAGAGAAAGACAGAACAGAAAGGAGGTACGTTGTGTCGACGACATCCAGCTTTTTGGTGTCTTGGAGGTTGTGCTCAAATCCAGCCACAGCGGGGTGCTTTCGTTCCATCCTCTATGATGAAGAGCCATCAGGACTTCCTCTTTTCCTTTTGGTCGCTGGGCATTTTCTTATGGTGTCGTAAAATACCTCCCCCACTTGTTTAGCGGTACCTAATTTCTCTACTTACAGCTCTAAGCCGTTTTGGTAAACAATGAGCTGAGCTGAGTTGTTGTAGGTTTTTTCGGGCTGTATGGCCATGCTCTAGAGGCATTCTCTCCTGACGTTTCGCCTGCATCTATGGCAAGCATCCTCAGAGGTAGTGAGCTGAGCTGACAGTCAGGAACTTGTGCCGACCCGGGGCTTCGAACTGGCAACCTTTCGGTTGGTAGATCTTATCATTGCTGGTGATTTACCAGCTGTGCTAAAGCCCGGGCCAGTTGGTAATTTATCACAGCTAATTTACTAGCTGTGCTAAAGCCCAGGGAGAAAGGAACCCCTGATGTTTCCCCATTTTGGTGAACCCAAAAGTGGCACCATTCAGTTGCCAATTCATCCATGACTTTGTTAAATGGCCCCAGGAAAACTATAATGTGATCAAGACTACATCTACACAGTAGAATCAATGCAGTTTGACACCACTTTAATTGCCATGACTCAATGCTATTTTTTTTGTCGTGTCAGGAGCGACTTGAGAAACTGGTGTGAGAGAATTGGCCGTCTGCAAGGATGTTGCCCAGGGGACGCCCGGACATTTTTAATGTTTTTATCATCCTTGTGGTAGGCTTCTCTCATGTCCCCGCATGAGGAGCTGGAGCTGATAGAGGGAGCTCATCCCTCTCTCCCCGGATTCGAACCTGAGAGCTCAATGCTATGAGATCCTGGGAATTGTAGCTTCACAAGGTCTTTTAGACTCCTCCAAACTCCAACTCCCAGGATTTACCTATTTACTTTCATAGGAAATTTAGGAATGTAAAAAGCAATGGAAAAGTAGTTAACTCATTATAGTTACAATATGGATTCTGTCCAATTTCGGAAACAATTTAGAAACGATCAATAATGGATATTGAAACGTATTTTTCATTGATCGCACAGGCCTATGAACAACAATTCCCCCCAAATGCTTTGAAACCTTAGCATGTTCATCCCTAAACATACACCAGTACCGACCAGTAATACTTGGAAAGGAATTTACAACCACGTTGTTTCACTACACAGAAGTTTATTGTGAACGGAAGTGTAACATAACAGAAGGAAAAAGATAGCAAAAGCAATCTTGAAGCTTAAGGCAACTCTGAAAAAGAGACAAGTTCAAAGAAGATGATGCAACTTCTGCTTAAATAGAAAATATGAAAAAATAATAATCAAATTGCATCAATAACTTAACGTTGAAGTTTCACAGGTCCGCACTAACTAGCAGAGGGAGAGGGCCATTGATCTTAACGCCAGCATTAAGACAAAGCGGTCTGGTTCAGGCAACCTAACTGTAAGATGACGTACCAAAGATACGGCCATTATGTCCTTCCCTTTGCAATACTGAGCAGTCACATCAGGACAATTCAAATTGACTACCGTTCCAATTTCATTTGATTTGGCAAACAATACTTATTCATTATACACAAGACAGATTCCTAAACCCAAAGTCATGGTGATTACAGGCTTCTCTGATCTCTTTCTTCGATAGAGCTACAAGCTGGGTAGATGCGGGGAATGCCGTGGATGTGGCGTACCTGGATTTCAGGAAGGCCTTCGACAAGGTCCCCCATGACCTTCTGGCAAGGAAACTAGTCCAATGTGGGCTAGGCAAAACTACGGTGAGGTGGATCTGTAATTGGTTAAGTGGACGAACACAGAGAGTGCTCACTAATGCTTCCTCTTCATCTTGGAAAGAAGTGACAAGTGGAGTGCCGCAGGGTTCCGTCCTGGGCCCGGTCCTGTTCAACATCTTTATTAATGACTTAGATGAAGGGCTAGAAGGCAGGATCATCAAGTTTGCAGACGACACCAAATTGGGAGGGAGAGCCAATAGTCCAGAGGACAGGAGCAGAATTCAAAACGATCTTGACAGATTAGAGAGATGGGCCAAAACTAACAAAATGAAGTTCAACAGTGACAAATGCAAGATACTCCACTTTGGCAGAAAAAATGAAATGCAAAGATACAGAATGGGGGACAATGCCTGGCTCGAGAGCAGTACGTGTGAAAAAGATCTTGGAGTCCTCGTGGACAACAAGTTAAACATGAGCCAACAATGTGATGTGGCGGCAAAAAAAGCCAATGGGATTTTGGCCTGCATCAATAGGAGCATAGTGTCTAGATCTAAGGAAGTAATGCTACCCCTCTATTCTGCTTTGGTTAGACCACATCTGGAATATTGTGTCCAATTCTGGGCACCACAATTCAAGAGAGATATTGACAGGCTGGAAAGTGTCCAGAGGAGGGCGACTAAAATGATCAAGGGTCTAGAGAACAAGCCCTATGAGGAGCGGCTTAGGGAACTAGGCATGTTTAGCCTGAAGAAGAGAAGGCTGAGAGGAGATATGATAGCCATGTATAAATATGTGAGAGGAAGCCACAGGGAGGAGGGAGCAAGCTTGTTTTCTGCTTCCTTGGAGACTAGGACGCGATGGAACAATGGCTTCAAACTACAAGAGAGGAGATTCCATCTGAACATTAGGAAGAACTTCCTGACTGTGAGAGCCGTTCAGCAGTGGAACTCTCTGCCCCGGAGTGTGGTGGAGGCTCCTTCTTTGGAAGCTTTTAAGCAGAGGCTGGATGGCCATCTATCAGGGGTGCTTTGAATGCAATATTCCTGCTTCTTGGCAGGGGGTTGGACTGGATGGCCCAGGAGGTCTCTTCCAACTCTTTGATTCTATGATTCTATGATTCTAGTTTGCTCCCAAACAAAGTGAGTGAATGCAAGAACAAATGGGAGTTTGTGTTGTCGAAGGCTTTCATGGCCAGCATCGCTGGGTTGTTGTGAGTTTTCCGGGCTGTCCAGAAGCATTCTCTCCTGACATTTCACCCACATCTATGGTAGGCATCCTCAGAGGTTGAGAGGTCTGTTGGAAACCAGGCAAGTGAGGTTTATATATCTGTGGAATGATGTCCAGGGTGGGAGAAAGAATTCTTGTCTGCTGGAGGAAGGTGTAGATCAGGGGTCCCCAAACTACGGCCCGCGGGCCATTTCCGGCCCGCCAAGGGCACTTATCCGGCCTGCGGAGGAGGAGCGCCCCCACCCCCACACACAGTGCCCCTCCCTTGGCTGGCTCACGCTGCCCATTGGGCCCGACGGATAGTGTGAGACAGCCAAGGGCAGCTGCTCCGCGTGGCCTAGGTAAGGTAGGTAGTCTCCTGACAATAAGTCCAGTCATGTCTGACTCTGGGGTGTGGTGCTCATCTCCATTTCTAAGCCGAAGAGCCAGCGTTGTCCGTAGACACCTCCAAGGTCATGTGGCCGGCATGACTACATGGAGCGCCGTTACCTTCCCGCCGGAGCGGTACCTATTGATCTACTCACATTTGCATGTTTTCGAACTGCTAGGTTGGCAGAATCCGCGTGGCCTACTCATGCGTAAAGCACCTCGCGAGGTGCTTTATGCGCGGTGGCTCAGTGGGTTAAAGCACTGAACTGCTGAGCTTGTTGATCAAAAGGTCGCAGGTTCGATTCTGGGGAGTGGCGTGAGCTTCCGCTGTCAGCCCTAGCTTCTGCCAACCTAGCAGTTCGAAAACATGAAAATGTGAGTAGATCAATAGGTACCGCTCCTGCGGGAAGGTAACAGCGCTCCATGCAGTCACACCAGCCACATGACCTTGGAGGTGTCTACGGTCAACGCTGGCTCTTCGGCTTAGAAATGGAGAGGAGCGCCACACCCCAGAGTCAGACATGACTGGACTTAATGTCAGGGGACTACCTTCTACCTTCAGGCCGCATGGGGCTGCTCCTCCCTTGGCTGGCTCACGCTGCCCATTGGGCCTAATGGACAGCGTGAGCCAGCCAAGGAAGGCTGTCCTGGCACTCCATGCAGTCATGCCGACCACATGACCTTGGAGGTGTCTACGGACAACGCCGGCTCTTCGACTTAGAAATGCAGATGAGCACCACACCGCAGAGTCAGACACGACTGGACTTCATGTCAGAGGAAAACCTTTAATTAGGAAAATTGTGGAAGATCCAGGGTGGGAGAAAGAACTCTTGTCTGTTGGAGGTAGGTATGAATGTTTCAATTGGCCACCTTGATTACCATTTCATAGCCTGACAGTTTTTAGGGGGAATCCTTTGTTGAGAGGTGATTAGCTGGCCCTGATTGTTTCTTGTCTGGAGTTCCCCTGTGTTTGAGTGTTGTTCTTTATTTACAGTTATAATTTTAGAGTTTTTTTTAATACTGGTAGCCAGATTTTGTTCAGACTAGAAATAGGAAGATTTCCCATTCTCTGCTCCTGGAATTACTGCCTAAAGAGGGCGAGAAAGAACCCTTCCACACAGCAAAATAAGATATGTCCAATGTGCATAGGAATTTTTTAAAGTTTGAGGACCCCTGGTGTAGATGATGCAATTGCTCACCTTGATTAGCACAGAATAGCAAGTAAGGTTTCTGTATCTGAGGAATGTCCACAGATAATAATAATAATAATAATAATAATAATAATAATAATTTTTTCATGTCAGGAGTGACTTGAGAAACTGCAAGTCGCTTCTAGTGTGAGAGAATTGGCCGTCTACAAGTTCGTTGCCCAGGGGACGCCCGGATGATTTTGATGTTTTATCATCCTTGTGGGAGGCTTCTCTCATCTCCCCGCATGAGGAGCTGGAGCTGATAGAGGGAGCTCACCCGCCTCTCCCCGGATTCGAACCTGCGACCTGTTGGTCTTCAGTCCTGCCAGCACATGGGTTTAACCCACTGCGCCACCGGGGGCTCCATAATAATAATAATAATAATAATAATAATAATAATAATAATAAACTTTAATCCCCTGCCACCTCTTTCTAGCACTCCAGCAACTGGCTTACAGAGGTAAATTATCCCTGATAATGGAGACGATACTTGGTAAAAGTAAAAGTTTCCCCCTGACCTTCAGTTGTGTCTGTATCTGGAGGTTGGTAGTCATCTCCATGTCTAAATTGAATAGCCAGCGTTGACCGTAGACACCTCCAAGGTCATGTGGCTGGTGTGACTGCATGGAGCGCTGTTACCTTCCCGCCGGAGCGGTACCTATTGATCTACTCACATTTGCATGTTTTCGAACTGCTAGGCTGCCAGAAGTTGGGGCTAACAGCGAGAGCTCATGCTGCTCTCTGGATTCAAACCTACTGTCATATTTTCTGCAGTTGATGGTGGTTGTGATGGAAGGGTTAATGTGAGTATTAGTTCTAGAGGGTTTGGTAACCTGTAAGTAGGAGTTCATGGGTGAAAGCAATTAGGGGTGGAGGTGTGTAGGAGATGGGTTGCAGTTGGGTGTTACTGGATTTAAGGAGCTAACCTTGGGATTGATTTTTTGGGAGAAAAGTATCTGTTGCATTTTGGTGGTGGATGCTGCTGGTTTTCCCCCCAGGTCTGTTGGATTTTTCGGTATCCTGACCTGTCTTCTGTAATCTTGGAATCCTGGAACCTTGAACCTTTGGACTAGCTTTTGACGGTATAGACCAGTGGTTCTCAACCTTCCTAATGCCACGACCCCTTAATACGCTTCCTCATGTTATGGTGACCCCCTACCATAAAATTAGTTTCATTGCTACTTCATAACTGTCATTTTGCTGCTGTTATGAATAGTAATGCAAATATCTGATATGCAGGATGTATTTTCATACACTGGACCAAATTTGGCACAAATACCCAATACACCCAAATTGGAATACTGGTGGGATTGGGGGAGGATATTGATTTTGTCCTGTGGGAGTTGTAGTTGCTGGGATATATAGTTCACCTACAATCAAAGTGCATTCTGAACTCCACCAACAATGGAATTGAACCAAACTTGGCACCCAGAACTCCCATGACCAACAGAAAATACTGGAAACGTTTGGTGGGCATTGACCTTGAGTTTTGGGAGTTGTGGTTCACCTACATCCAGAGAGCACTGTGTACTCAAACAATGATGGATCTGGACCAAACTTGGCACGAATTCCCAATATGCCCAAATGTAAACACTAGTGGAGTTTGGGAAAAATTGACCTTGACATTTGGGAGTTGTAGTTGCTGGGATTTATAGTTCACCTACAATCAAAGAGCATTCTGAACCCTACCAATGATTGAATTGGGCCAAACTTCCCACACAGAACCTCCATGACCAAGAGAAAACACTGTGTTTTCTGGTGGTCTTTGGTGACCCTCTGGCACCCCCTCGTGACCCCTCCAGGGGTCCCGACCCCCAGGTTGAGAAACACTGGTATAGACTCTTGATCCCTGGACTTTGTTTATTGAACTCTCTGCATTTGACCACTGGACTGGACCCTTTTGACTACGGTGTAGCTTTTGCTCTCAGTTTTTGTTTATTCTGTAGCTGCGTGCTATCTTTGTGTTTTATGTTTTGGTTTATTAAAACTGCCAGCAAGTAAGTGCTGTTTTGATTAAACTGTTTGATAAAACTGAGAGTTTGGCTCACCTCTACCTAAATAAGGTAGAGACCTTTTGATAACTGTTTGATAAAACTGGGAGTTTGGTTCATCTCCACCTAAATAAGTGATAACTAAATAACTGATAAAACTGGGAGTTTGGTTCATCTCCACCTAAATAAGGTAGAGCCCTTTTGATAACTGTTTGATAAAACTGGGAGTTTGGTTCATCTCCACCTAAATAAGGTAGAGCCCTTTTGATAACTGATAAAACTGGGAGTTTGGATCATCTCTACCTAAATAAGGTAGAGCCCTTTTGATAACTGTTTGATAAAACTGGGAGTTTGGTTCACCTCTACCTAAATAAGGTAGAGACCTTTCGATAACTGTTTGATAAAACTGGGAGTTTGGTTCATCTCTACCTAAATAAGGTAGAGACCTTTTGATAACTGTTTGATAAAACTGGGAGTTTGGTTCACCTCTACCTAAATAAGGTAGAGACCTTTTGATAACTGTTTGATAAAACTGGGAGTTTGGTTCATCTCTACCTAAATAAGGTAGAGCCCTGGCAACGTGACACCTACGACCTTTCAATCAGCAAGTTCAGCAGCTCAGCGGTTTAACCCACTCCGCCACTGGGGGCTCCTCAGATGATACTTCGTTATCATGAATAGTAGTCATTTATGGCACAAACTTCCATGAATTTATTTCACAGTAAATCTCAAGATATGCGATTTGAATTGAGCACTGCATAAAAAAGTAACTTTATTTTGTGAACTGGATCTCCCGTGAATCGGCTTTGAAGCTGCAAGGCCATTCAGTGTCAATTGGCTGCCTTGACAGGAAACAATCAGGGTCAGCTAACACCTCCCAATAAAGGATTTCCCCAGACAGGAAGCAGCCAGGCTTTGAAGCTGCAAAGCTATTCAATGCTAATCAAGGTGGCCAATTGCAACATTCACACTTGCCTCAGGCAGATAAGAGTTCTTTTTCCCACTCAATCAACATGATGTCTAGGAGTTGTAGATACTGCCATGTGTAGTTCACCTGCAATCTAAGAGCACTCTGAACTCCACCAAAGATGGAATTGGGCCAAACTTGTCACACAGAGTCCCCATGACCACCAAAAAATACTGGAGGTCTTTGAAGAAAATTCACCTTGATTTGGGGGAGTTGTAGTTCACCTACATCCAGAGAACCTTTGGACTAGCTTTTGACTACAATATATAGACTCTTGATCCCTGGACTTAGTTTATTGAACTCTCTGCATTTGACCACTGGACTGGACCCTTTTGACTACGGTGTAGCTTTTGCTATCAGTGTGAACCCATTTAATGGTCTTGCAGCTTCAAAGCCTGGCTGCTTCCTGCCTGGGGGAATCCTGATAAAGATGGTCAATTGCAAAATTCATGCTTCCCTCAAACAAGCAAGAGTTCTTTCTCCCACCCGGGACATTATTCCACAGATATATAAACCCCACTTGCCTAGTTTCCAACAGACCTCACAATCTCTGAGCATGCTTGCCATAGATGTGGGAAAAACGTCAGGAGAGAATGCTTCTGGAACATGGCCATGCAGCTTGGAAAACTCGCAGCAAACCAAACTGAGAGAGGACTACCTGAACCCAGCCATTAAGTCACACAGTTCAAGTGAAGATGAAAAAAATACTTGCTCGCAGACAGCAACAGTTTGGACGCAAAGGTATAATTTGTTCACTCATGCTTTCGAACCAGTAGCTGAATCAATCCAATAAAACCGTACTATTTGAGAACACAGGGATAGGAATCAGAAAAGCACTTATTTTGGGGATTTTGCTCCCTAGAGTACCTTGTTTTGGAAAGAGAAACGACCCACACGGAACGGTGAAGTTAACGAAATGAAATGCGACGACAACACAGTTCTGTTTTGGTGAACGTTATCTGAGAATTGCACCCAACAAGGAAGATTCAGGGTTGTCGTGTGCATGGACAAAATATTTGCAACCGTTTCGGTAAATAAAATGAGAGTTTCCTACTCACACCGGCATGTGTAAAAAACATTTCTGGAAGTCGGAACACAAAATACACAAAGAAACTCTTTCCATGGTAGCACGGCTGTTAAAAATGCTAGCTGCAGGAAAGGCTGCTGACCGAAGCCACGAGTTGGGGTGAGCTCCCAACTGTCAGCTCTAGCTTCTGCCAACCTAGCAATTCAACATGAGTAGATCAATAGGTACCGCAGCAGGAAGGTAAAAGGGTGGCCCATGCAGACATGCTGGCAAAAAGATCGGAGATGTCTATGGATAGAAGGCTCCTGGGCATGGAAAATGGAACAAGAGCACCTCCCTGTGGTCGGAGTTGAGCATCACCTCCAGACGTCGGAGATGAGAAGGGAAGGCCTTTACATTTTTTGTGTATTGTATGTCGTTGTTCGTTGTCTGAAAGGCATTTTCTTTATATGTGTACTGTAATCCACTCCGGGGAGATAAAGCGGAATATAAATAAAGTGTATTATTTGTATTTTTATTATTATTAGAAACTGAAATGCATAAAATAAAGCTAAAAAAAAGTGTCCCTGCAAATTATGAATCTCAACTCCCAACAGCAAGTATGAATAATGGTTGGGGATGATAGGAGTATTATTGGGGTATTACTGGAGTATTCATATTGGTAGAAAAACGTAAATAACTACATTAATCTGAGAAGGAGCATTATATTGGAGTATTTTGGCCTGGAAAGTATCGATATCTTCTAGAGCAGCATTTTAGAGAAGTTTGACAACCCTGAGACGGTTTTAAGGAAAGTGGATGCGGTATCGACCAGAGGATGAATGATGACCACTTTGACCAGAAAAGGGCAACCAAAATTATCAAAGGTCTGGAAACTATTAATCTCTATAAGGAAACTGGGGGGGGGGGGGGGGGAAAGGTTACCTTGGAAAAGAGAAAGCTGAAGGAAAGCATGCAAACAATGTTTACGTATGAGTTGTTTTTCAGCCAATATGGACATGTTCTAGAAGCATTCTCTCCTGACGTTTCGCCTGCATCTATGGCAAGCATCCTCAGAGGTTGTTTATGTATTTCCAAAACAAAAGGAAGTCCAACAGGGACAAATGAAAGATACTCCACTTAGGCAGAAAAAAGGAAACGCAAAGAGACAGAATGGAGTGACACTGCCTGGCTCAACAACAGGACGAGTGGAAAAGATCTTGGAGTCCTTGTGGACAGGAATGTGAACATGAGCCAACAATGTCATGCAGCGGCTAAAAAAGCCAATGGGATTTTGGCCTGCATCAATAGGAGTCTAGTGCCTAGATCCAGGGAAGTCATGCTACCTCTCTATTCTGCCTTGGTAAGACCACTTTACCTGGAATCCCACTGTGTTCAATTCAGGGCACCGCAAATGAAGGGAGATATTGACAAGCTGGAATGTGTCCAGAGAAGGGAGACTCAAAAGATCAAGGGTCTGGAGAACAAGCCCCATGAGGAGCGGCTTAAAGAGCTGGGCATGTTTAGCCTGCAGAAGAGAAGGCTGAGAGGAGACATGATGAGGGCCATGTATAAATATGTGAAAGATAGTTATAGGAGGGTGGGAGCAGGCTTGTTTTCTGCTGCCCTGGAGTCTAGGATGCAAAACAATGGCTTCAAACTACAGGAAAGGAGATTCCCCACCTGAACATTAGGAAGAAAAGAGAGTAGGAAGAAAAGGGAAGGAAGGAAGGAAGGAAGGAAGGAAGGAAGGAAGGAAAGGAACGGAGGAAGGAAAGAGAAGGAAAGACAAAAGAGAAGGAAGGAAGGAAGGGAGGGAGGGAGGGAGGGAGGGAGGGAAGGAGGAAGGAGAAAGAGAAGAAATGGAGGAAAAGAAGGATGGAGGGAAGAGATGAAAGGAAAGACAAAAGGGAAGGAAGGAAGCGAGGGAGGAAGGAAGCAAGGAAAAAGAGGAGGAAGGAAAAAGAGAAGGAAGGAAGAAAGGGAGGGCAAGAAGGATAGAGGGAAGGAAGGAAAGAGGTGAAGGGAAAGACAAAAGGGAAGGAAGGGAGGGAGGGAAGGAGGAAGGAAAAAGAGAAGGAAGAAAGGGAGGAAAAGAAGGATGAAGGGAAGGAAAGAGAAGGAAGGAAAGAAAGAAAGACAAAAGTGAAGGAAGGGGGAGAAGGAAAAAGAGAAGGAAGGAAGAAAGGGAGGACAAGAAGAATGAAGGGAAGGAAGGAAAGAGGTAAAATACAAAAGGGAAGGAAGGGAGGGAGGAAGGGAAGGAAAAAGAAAAGGAAGAAGGGAAAAGAGAAGGAAGGAAGAAAGGGAGGAAAAAAGGATGAAGGGAAGGGAGGAAGGAAAGAGAAGAAAGGAAAGACAAAAGGGGAGGAGGAAGGAAAAAGGGAAGGAAAGAGAAGGAAGGAAAGACAAAAGGGAGGGAAGGAAGGAAGGAGAAAGGGAGAGAGAGAAGAGAAAGGGAAGGACAAAAGCACGGAAGGGAAGGAAGGAGGCAGAGAGAAATAAAGAAAAAGGGAGGTAGGAAAGGAAGGAGGAAGAAAACAGGGAAGGAAGGATAGGATGGTGAGAGATAAGAGGGCCTGAGGAAAGTGCCCATCTGGACCCCGGGGCTCGGTTCGCCCATATCTTCCTTAGACTGATATTTGTTTATTTTATTTCTTTGTATTTTATGTATTTTACTTCTGGTATTGTCATGTGTTTTTGTTATAATGTATGTACTGTACTGATGGGCATGGCCTTATGTAAGCCACACCGAGTCCCCTTGGGGGAGATGGAGCAGGGTATAAATAAAGTTTTATTATTATTATTATTCTCCCAAAACAGAATATATTGGACGGAAAATACAGCAATGAAATGGTTTCAAGTCAGAGTTGCAAAAAAGGATGGAATGAGTTTTCAAAAGCAGAGACTTCCGTATTACTTGACCTCGTTTACTTTCCTGAACAACAAAAAAGGGCACATTATAACCAGCATAAAGTTCAAATGTCTCAATTTGCATCTCCATTCAAGTGAAAACATGATAGTACCTAAAAACACTTAAAGCAGCAATTTTCAACATGATTGTATGGAAGGTATTTCTGTGACTTGGCAATACTGTGCGACTTGCGATTTTTTTTTTAAGGAGGCACAATGCAGAAAAAGATAAAATGTCTTGCAAAGTTAAGAGCAAAAAAAGTGCAAGAGACCATAAAGAACGCATGTCTAAAAGCAAGAACACTATGAACAAAAAATAAATCCAAAATCCCATATAAAAATTAGTTTAGAAAGTTTGGTTTCAAAAATGTCACACACGCACACACACACACAAACCCCTTTAATCTGTAATGTTTCGATCTAGTCTGAAATGAACAAGTATTACCAGTCGAGGAACTTTTTCTTAATATATATATAGCTGCATAAATTCTTTCTTCACTAAAATAGTGCCAACAAAATAAGCTTGCATAGAAAAACAAGAATCTCAAATTCCCACCGGTGGCATGCTTAAGGAACCAAAACGTAGGCAATGCAACATCAACATAGTGCAAACCCTGGCAGGACGTGATAGATTGGCTGCCGCAGGTCGGGGAATCGATGATAGTATATACCCAGTTATCACAGTTTTTGGTCTTTCTAATTCCGTCGTTTGCCAAGTGGAAAAAAGCACGGCTGCGTTACGTCTCTCAGCGTAGCTTGAGATCATCGCCGCTTCCCAGGTTTGAGCCAGGACTAGGGTCTTGTTGCCTTCTTGCCTGAATTGACACAAGAAAGGAAAGAGGGATAAAAAAGGATTGGGGTTGATATGTCTAGAGCAGTTCAAAAGCAAGGCAAAATAGCATTTCCAATGACAACCCAACCCCAAATTTGGAGATACAGTAGAGCAATGGTTCTCAACCTGGGGGTCGGGACCCCTGGAGGGGTCATGAGGGAGTGTCAGAGGGGTCACTAAAGACCACTGGAAAACACAGTATTTTCTGTTAGTCATGGGGATTCTGTGTGGGAAGTTCTGTCGTTGGTGAGGTTCAGAATGCTCTTTGATTGTAGGTGAACTACAAATCCCAGCAACTACAACTCCCAAAATGTCAAGGACTATTTCCCCCAAACTCCACCAGTGTTCACATTTGGGCATATTGAGTATTCGTGCCAAGTTTGGTCCAGATCCATCATCGTTTGAGTCTACAGTGCTCTCTGGGTATAGAGGAACTACAACTCCAAAACTCCACTGGAGAAATTACACTGCTTAACCAGTATTGCACCACCTGACATCCGCCGGGAAGTAGTAGGCAATAGTGAAAGGACCAAGGTAGTGACATCTCCAGCTCATCCCCTGTTTGGGTATCAGCCAGCACGTCAATGACTTAAATCAAGAAATAGTTTTCTTAGATCTACAGAGACACTCGCTGGAACACATCAGCAAGCGAGAGTCCAAAAGTGGCAGGCTCAAACCAGGCATGTAGCCGGGGAGGGGGGGGGCTTGAGGGGCTTCAGCCCCCCCCCCCCCCCCGAAATTCTCCTGGTGGTTCGCGAAAAGGCCTTACTGGTGCATTATTTAAACTGTTAGGTTTATTTATATCATGATCTGATCACCATACTCAATATATCCCATATGCATGGGGGTATTGGGGTAATGATAAAAAGGGTTTGCTAGGGTAGACCCTCTTTCACTCAGACTCAGCCCCCCCCCCAAAACTCACCCCCCCCGAAACCCTCCCTGAAAAAAATTCAGCCCCCCCCCCCCAAAACAAAATCCTGGCTATGGGCCTGGCTCAAACCCAGACCCTCAATCAATGACTGATACCAGATGAGAGACTCCCCCCTGGGCACACAGAGGACTGGCACCATGAGATGCAGAGCCCATCTTAAGAAATAGGGCCACAAAGTGGAATCCACGACATGCGAGAGTGGAGAGGAGCAAACCACTGACCACCTGCTGCCATGTAACCTGAGCCCTGCCACATGCAGAATGGAGGACCTCCTTGCGGCAACACCAGAGGCACTCCAAGTGGCCAGATACTGGTCAAAGGACATTTAATCAACTACCAATTTTGCAAAATTTGTGTTTTTTTATATGTTTGTTTTTTTCTGTTAGAAATGTAATACAATGGTATGGTTGCGGATGACACGATAAATAAATAAATAAATAAACCCCAAAACTCAAGGTCAATGCCCACCAAACCCTTTCAGTATTTTCTCTTGGTCTTAGGAGCTCTGTGTGCTAAGTTTGGTTCAACTCTATCGTTTGTGGAGTTCAGAATGCTCTTTGATTTTAGGTGAACTATAAATCCCAGCAACTACAACTCCCAAATGACAAAATAACTCCTCCCCCCAATATTCAAATTTGGGCGTATTGGGTATTTGTGCCAAATTTGGTCCAGGGAATGAAAATACATCCTGCATATCAGATATCAACATTACGATTCATAACAGTAGCAAAATTACAGTTATGAAGTAGTAACAAAAATAATTTTATGGTTGGGGGCCACCACAACATAAGGGACTGTATTCAGGGGTCGCGGCATTAGGAAGGTTGAGAACCACTGGTATAGACAGATTCTTTATACTGATTTTTTAAACTCATATATATTTCCATTGTTTTATACTATACTAGCTGTCCCCGGCCACGCGTTCCTGTGGCCCAGTCTGTTGATCTGGAAAATAAAGTAATGAGAAAGTGTTGGTTTCTAATATATGTCATTTCTTTATACTTGTGGGTTAACAGTATTTCTTGCTGTTTCTTTGTCAGTGTTGATGTGGAGAGTGTCGGGTTTGCCTACTGTGGAACATGCAACATTTCATTGTCCTTCTTTAAGGGTCCCTTTCAAATCTATGATACTATATCTGTGTGTGAATCATATCTATCTATCTATCTATCTATCTATCTCTCTCTCTCTCTCTCTCTATGGCTGGATGGCCCTTTGTCAGGAGGGCTTTGTTCACGTTTTCTTGCCCTGGTGAAGGGAGTTGGACTGGATGGCCTTAAGTATTTTCTGGTGGTCATGGAGGTTCTGTGTGGGGAGTTTGCCCCAATTCTGTTATTCATAGGGTTCAGAATGCTCTTTGACTGTAGGTGAACTATAAATCCCAGTAACTACAACTCCCAAATGTCAAGGTCTATTTCTCCCAAACTCCCATCTGTGTTCATATTTGGGCATTTTGAGTATTTGTGCCAAGTTTGGTCCAGATCCATCATTGTTTGAGTCCACAGTGCTCTCTGGATGTAGGTGAACTACAACTCCAAAAACAAAGGACAATGCCCATCAAACCCTTCCAGTATTTTCTGTTGGTCATGGGAGTTTCGTATGCCAAGTATGGTTCAATTCCATCGCTGGTAGAGTTCAGAATGCTCTTTGATTGTAGGTGAACTATAAATCCCAGTAACTACAACTCCCAAATAACAAAATCGTCATTTTTTGAGTGATGGTCACTCCTTGTGTTGTGAGACGTTTTGTTGCCAAATTTGGTGTGATTTCGTTCATTGTTTCTTTTGTTTTTAAGGAACTCATTATGCACAGAGCATTTTTATATATATAGATAAATAAATAGAAGATTATGCTCTTGAACGGTAGCTCACAAATGGATTAAATTAGCAAACAACCCAAATGCACTTGGCAGGAATCAGCACAACGTGGCAGATGCCATTCGTCAGCATTGCAAAAATGCCACTGAATGCCCATAACGTTGTCTTGTGCTTGCACAGAATCAATGCCGCATGCTCGACAGAGGAGCATCTCTTTTGCAAGTCAAGCAATACTGTAATAGATGCTCCTCTTTCTGTCAATGCAGGTTAGAAAGAGGCTGAGTAACAGCGAGATGCTAACTGACAGGGATCAATAGTAATTATATATTTATAGCATCTCTACCGGCTTTTGAAATCATTCTTTTTCAACTGAAAGCACCTTTTTTCCTAATGGGGGAAGCTAGGATTTCTCCGACAGATATACCGAAATGCAACGTGAGGGGGTTCTGATTCAGGTTGTCAAGAAGCGGCCGTTTCATGTTACTTTTTGGAGAGGCTCTTAACATGATTGAAGTGGCCATTTCAGCATTTTAGATCATGCATATAAAATATTTCCTGGTATTTACACCTGGAATGGCTTTCTCTCTCCCCACCATTTACCCTTCAGGCTATACAACATGAAAGCCTGCTCTTTCCCCCTAGATATTGCTCCAACAGCCATTTTGAGTCCCATTTCTTCAATTAAGCACAGAAATTACAGAAGCACAGGCAAATGTTTTTGGAACATTCGTGTGAGGCACATTTACAGCCTCCCAACCACATGGAACACCACATGCGGCTTACAGGAGGCTAAGCCCAAAAATACATCAGACAAACACAATAACAACAATACAATAAAACAATAACAAAGCAAAACAAGAACAAAAATCAGGACGTATTTAAAAACCTGTGGCAAGGCCAAATGTAATGATTAACATTTTTAAAAATGCTGGGCATGTCCAGGTGAAATAGGATGGATACTTTGGGGATAAGAGGGTGTGCAGACAATTCTAACTCTCTCGTAAAGTGCATTTGGGACATATTGCTTGGGATTCCTTAATTTGGGAAGGCACACTGGAACATTCATGTTTTCAAGACCTTCTGAAGACTGCCAATGTTGGGGCTTGCCTGATGTCCTTGGGGAGGGAGTTCCAGAGTCGTGGGGCCACCACCGAGAAGGCCCTGTCCCTCGTTTCCACCAATCGTGCTTGCGATGCAGGTGGGATTGTGAGCAGGGCCTCTCCAGATGAATGAAGGGATCGTGTGGGTTCGTATACGGAAATGCAGTCATACAGGTAGGTGGGTCCCAAACCGTTTAGGGCTTTGTAGGTAAGCACCTGCACCTTGAATTGGGCACGGAAAATGAACGGCAGCCAACGGAGCTCCTTGAACAGGAGGGTTGACCTCTCCCTGTAAGGAGCACCAGTTAACAACCTGGCCGCCGACCATTGAACCAACTGAAATTTCCGGGCTGTTTTCAAGGGCAGCCCCACGTAGAGTGCACTACAGTAGTCCAATCTGGAGGTGACTAAGGCATGGACCACCCTGGCCAGATCGGCCTTCACGAGGTATGGTCGCAGTTGGCGCACGAGTCTCAATTGTGCAAAGGCCCTGCCGGCCACCGCTGACGCCTGAGCTTCAAGCGTAAGTGATGAGTCCAGGAGGACACCCATTATGTGGTAGGAGCTGTGGTGAGACAGAGCTACTACAAAATTACCAGCAAGCACCCTGGCAATCTTTTGTCTGTGACATCAGTGCATCTAATTCACAGTCTTTCTGATATTCGTGTCTGGATCATTTTGCTATATCCTAGTTACAACACTGCGGACAAACATGGAGGAATAACATCTCCATCTTTACTGTTTTTGAAATCCAAACCTTTGGCCAAAGACTGAACTTTGGCTTAGGGAACATATATTAGGGATTTCTGTAGAAGCACAGCAAAGCATCAGAATATAATACTACCTTTTGCCTTCCACTTTACCCAGCATAATTGTCTTCTCTAGGCTTTGCTGTCTCCTCATGATGTGCCCAAAGTACTTCAACTTTGTCTCTAGTCTCCTTCCCTCCAGTGAGCAGCCGGGCTTTATTTCCTGGAGGATGGACTGGTTGGATCTTCTCGCAGTCCGAGGCACTCTCAGCACTTTCCTCCAACACCACAGCTCAAAAGCATCGATCTTCCTTCGCTCAGCCTTCCCTAAGGTCCAGCTCTCACATCCATAGGTTACTACAGGGAAGACCATTGCTTTAACTAGGTGTAATGTGTCCAAATTTTGTGTGGTGTTGGAGGAAAGTGCTGAGAGTGCCTTGGACTGCGAGAAGATCCAACCAGTCCATCTTCCAGGAAATAAAGCCCAACTGCTCATTGGAGGGAGGGATACTAGGTCAATGAGTGACCATCTATATGAATAAAAATATAATGTTCGTTTGTGGGATTAACATAACTCAAAAACCACTGGGCGAATTGACACCAAATCTGGAAACTACACCCGTAACAGATCAACAAGTGACCAACACTCATAAAAACACTGAAAAACACAGCGAAGGGGACTTAAAAAACCAAAAAATAAAAATTACATTACAATGTATGTGCAAAACCACATATATACACAAATATATACACACACAAAACACATATACACAGACTGGGCCACAGCAACGTGTGGCTAGTCTTCAATAAAATTGAAATTGAATCCAGACAAGACAGAGGTCCTACTGGTCAGTCGTAAGGCCGAACAGGGCATAGGGTTACAGCCTGTGTTAGACGGGGTTCCACTCCCCCTGAAGACGCAGGTTCGCAGCTTGGGTGTGATCCTGGACTCATCGCTGAGCCTGGAACCCCAGGTCTTGACGGTGGCCGGGAGAGCTTTTGCACAATTAAAATTTGTGCGCCAGCTGTGCCCGTACCTTGGGAAGTCGGATCTGGCCACGGTGGTCCACGCTCTTGTTACATCCCGATTAGATTACTGCAACGCACTCTACGTGGGGTTGCCTTTGAAGACTGTTCGGAAACTTCAATTAGTCCAGCGGGAGGCAGCCAGATTAGTCACCGGAGCGTCATACAAGGAGCATACCACCCCTCTGCTATGTCAGCTCCACTGGCTGCCGATCCAATTCCGAGCACAATTCAAAGTGCTGGTTTTGACCTACAAAATCCTATATGGTTCCGGCCCAGCGTATCTGTCCGAACGGATCTCCCTCTACATCCCGCCTCGGAGTTTAAGATCTTCTGGGGAGGTCCTGCTCTCGGTCCCACCTCTATCACAAGCAAGATTGGCGGGGACGAGGAGCAGGGCCTTCTCGGTGGTGGCCCCTCACCTGTGGAATTCTCTCCCCGGGGAAATTAGATCAGCGACATCCCTCCTTTCCTTTAGAAGGAAATTAAAAACATGGATTTGGGACCAGGCGTTTGGGCAATCTGGCAGATGAATAAAGGACTACGACGACCGATAAGAATAGATAATGTAGAACGAAATATGGACTCTGAGTTGGCAAATGCTGAGCTTGAGATTGGTTTATTGACTGTGCTATATATTGATTGTTTTAACTGTCTTAATTATTTTAATTGCTGTTTTACAAGTTTATTTGTATTAGTGTGTAGGCATCGAATTGTGCCTTTTGTAAGCCGCCCTGAGTCCCCCCTCGGGGGTTGAGAAGGGCGGGGTAGAAGTACACTAAATAAATAAATAAATAAATAAACTGCTTTGCTGTATTGTCGAAGGCTTTCATGGCTGGAATCACTAGGTTCTTGTGGGTTTTTTCGGGCTATAGAGCCATGTTCTAGAGGCATTTCTCCTGACGTTTCGCCTGCATCTATGGCAAGCATCCTCAGAGGTTGAGAAGGTCTGTTGGAAGTAGGAAAAATGGGCTTATATATCTGTGGAATGGCTGGGGTGGGGCAAGGAGCTCTTCCCTGCTGCAGTTAGGTGTGAATGTTTAGCTGATCACCTTCATTAGCATTTGAAGGCCTGCCTGAGTCTGGGAAAATCTGTTGCTGGGAGGTGTTAATCTGTGCCTGGTTTTTTCCTCTCTGTTGTTTAGCTGTTATAATTTTTGAGTTTTTTAATACTGTATAACAGCTAAACAACAGAGAGGAAAAAACCAGGCACAGATTAACACCTCCCAGCAACAGATTTTCCCAGACTCAGGCAGGCCTTCAAATGCTAATGAAGGTGATCAGCTGAAACATTCACACCTAGCTGCAGCAGGGAAGAGCTCCTTGCCCCACCCCAGCCATTGCACAGATATATATGACCATTTTTCCTACTTCCAACAGACCTTCTCAACCTCTGAGGATGCTTGCCATAGATGCAGGCGAAACGTCAGGAGAAATGCCTCTAGAACATGGCTCTATAGCCCGAAAAAACCCACAAGAAACTGCTTTGCTGATTTAACTTGGACTGGAGTGTGGTGGTTAAGTACAGAGATGTTTCCTAGCCTGGAGTGCTATAGGAGCATATACAGGTCTCATTTTTAGAGTGGCGAAAATCAAAGCTGGTTTATCTATGGCAATTTATGATACTTTCAAACTGACAAGACAGGTTTAAATTGCATTATTTTAGACTTTAAAACTGAGCGTCTTGCCTCGGGATCTGATTTATGCTGAGATTAATGTGTTGGTATGAGTTGTAAAACAATGTACATTGAAAAAACACTAACAACCACCCCTACGTATTAGCTTTTTGCTGTGAAAGTATAATTATGACTCTAAAGCATACTTCAGCAGTACAGCCTTCAAAACAGGAAGAGACATTTGACTACCCAGACTAAAAAGAAATCTCGTAGATGACCCTTTCCAGATGTTGCCTCATGGGATGTAACATCCACCCTTTCTATAGATAGCTACATCCTAACTCTGGTTGCAGTAGCACCCGATCCTCTTTCCTCTAAATCTTCAGCTGTCCTTTGATTTAGTAATTGTTCTCTTGTGTTCCAACCATCCGACTCTTAATTGCCCCATTCATCCTTCTATTTTCTACATGCTATGCTGTATTTCTCACAGATTCGTATTTGCTTTGCTGCTGCTGGGTGTGCATGCATATGCTTTCAATATGCCTGCTGTCTTACGGCGACCCATGAATGTCTTAGGTTATGTTAGGCAAGAAATACTCAGGTAGTTTTGACAGTTCCTTCCACTGAAATATAGCCTGAAGCATCTGGTTGTGATCCCCAGGTTGTGCCAGTCAGCTTTCGTATGATATTGTTTCTAGCACCCATTTTTTGCTTGATGTTCAGGCAGTGCTTCTTGTAGGTCAGAGCACGGTCCAGAGTGACTCCCAGGTATTTCGGTGTGCTGCAATGCTCCAGTGGGATTCCTTCTCGTGTGCGCTAGAAACAATATCATACAAAAGCTGACTGGCACAACCTGGGGATCATAACCAGACACAGTAAAGACATCTACCCTTGCGCTATGCTATTCTGCTGCTGAGTATGCATGCCCAGTGTGGAACACATCTCACCACGCTAAAACAGGGGATGTGGCTCTTAATGAGACATACCGCATTATCACGGGGTGTTTACGCCCTACACCACTGCAGAAACTACACTGTTTAGCCAGTATTGCACCACCTGACATCCGCCGGGAAGTAGCAGCCAATAGTGAAAGGACCAAGGCAGAGACATCTCCAGCCATCCCTTGTTTGGTCATCAGCCAGCACGCCAACGACTTAAATCAAGAAATAGTTTTCTAAGATCTACAGAGACAATCGCTGGAACACCTCAGCAAGCGAGAGTCCAAAAGTGGCAGGCTCAAACCCAGAACCTCAACCAATGGCTAATACCAAATGAGAGACTCCCCCCTGGGCACACAGAAGACTGGGCGACTTGGAAGACACTGAACAGACTGCGGTCTGGCACCACGAGATGCAGAGCCAACCTTCAGAAATGGGGCTACAAAGTGGAATCCACGACATGCGAGTGTGGAGAAGAGCAAACCACTGACCACCTGCTGCAATGCAACCTGAGCCCTGCTACATGCACAATGGAGGACCTCCTTGCGGCAACACCAGAGGCACTCCAAGTGGCCAGATACTGGTCAAAGGACATTTAATCAACTACCAAACTCTGGCACCACGAGATGCAGAGCCGGCCTTAAGAAATGGGGCCACAAACTGGAATCCATGACATGCGAGTGTGGAGAAGAGCAAACCACTGACCACCTGCTGCAATGCAACCTGAGCCCTGCCACATGCACAATGGAGGACCTTCTTGGGGCAACACCAGAGGCACTCCAAGTGGACAGATACTGGTCAAAGGACATTTAGACAACTACCAAGCTTGCAAAATTTATGTTTTTGTCTGCTTGTTTGTATTGTTCTGTTAGAAATGTAATATAATTGACTGGTTGCCCTGACATGAGAAATAAATAAAATAACCTTGATTAGCACTGAATAGCCTTGCAAGCTTCAAAGTCTGGCTGCTTCCTGTCTGGGGGAATCCGAATCAAGGTGGCCAATTGCCAATTCTGCCACCCTAGAAGATCGAAAACATGCAAATGTGAGTGGATCAATAGTAGATCAATACGTATTGCTTCGGCGAGAAGGTAGCGGCGCTCCATACAGTCATGCTGGCCACATGACCTTAGAGTGTCTATGAACAACACCAGCCTTTTGTCTTAGAAATAGAGATGAGCACCCCCCCCCCTTCCCGGAGTTGGACACGACTAAACTTAAATGTCAGGGGAAATGTTTACCTTTACTAGAAAAACGACTTATGTCAACTTGGTCTTGATTTACAACTCATTTTGTGAACTTTTTCATTTGTACAAGCCCATTCTGTTTTTGTAAACAGCAGTGACATTATCATGGCCTACTTCGTTCCCTTATACTTATCCCTTAACTCTGATAAAGAAAGACTAAGGGTATGAATACTGAGAGCAAACTGCAGTAAATGCTTTCTCTAAGGGGTTTTTGTTCCGATACATGATCTACTAGCTTCTGAGTGCAGTCCTGTTATGAAATAAAGGAACATCTCTTCTAGGCAAGACGTTATATAAATAAAGAATACATTCTGTGATCATTTTCATATGCTGCAAAGCTTTGGCTGAATGTTTCCAAAGAGCTGGCGCCTCTTTTTGGATTGGGGCAGACCAAGTCTTGCGAGGGTTTCTCCCTTTTTTATTTGAGCTCAAATGTGGTATCTATTAAAGTGATTTAAGCTATGCATGTTTTCAAAAAAAAAAAAAGTTTTATGCCGACTTTGCAGAAACAATGAAACTTTCAGTCGCCATCATCCCAGTCTTTAAGCATATGTGTGTGATGACTCTTGTGCTGCAAAATGTAAGGGGCTTTTTGTTGGTTCAGTTTGATACAACAATATATTCAATATCTTTTGGATATGAAAACAGACTGAAACTGAAATTATATACAGTCCCTTTGCATATATTTCACAATCAACATTAGTTTAAAAATAGACAAAGTAACTAATGGAGAGATGAGGGGAAAATGTTGCTGGGTCTGCAAGTATTATCATCACTTTGTTGATTACACAAGATTTTGTCTCCAGAATATTACAGCCAGAATTGACTACTCTATCACAACTGCTTCAACTAATAATAAAAGACTACTGTTCTAAAACATAGCCAATAATAATAATGATAATAATATTGGAAAGTGTCCGACATGTTATCCAATGCAACAACCAGCATAGTGATCTTGTTTGCTGTGTACTAATCTTGTTGTGTTTCAAATAATAATAATAATAATAATAATAATAATAATAATAATAATACAGTATATTCTGGCGTATAAGACTACTTTTTAACCCAAGAAAATCTTCTCAAAAGTCAGGGGTCGTCTTATAGGCGGGTGTAGTCTTATGCATGGGAGTCATCTTAACTCTATATTTTAACTGGAAAAGTTGGGGGTCATCTTATACGCCCAGTCGTCTTATATGCCGGAATATACGGTAATAATAATCCGGAAAAGTTTACACGATATGAGGATTAAAAGAGTGAACTGCAAAGACTCTGGCACAAGCCAGTAAAGATGGTCCCAGTGGTGATTGGCACACTGGGTGCAGTGCCTAAAGACCTTGGCCTGTACTTAAAAACAATTGGAACTGACAAAATTGCCACCTGTCAGTTGCAAAAGGCCACCCTAGTCGGATCTGCACACATTATTCACCAATACATCACGCAGTTCTAGACACTTGGGAAGTGTCCAAATTTTGATCAAATACAAAAGCCAGCATAGTGATCTTGTTTTCTGTATACTCATCTTGTGTATCAAATAATAATACATTTTATCAGTTAGCCCTTAGTCCATATCACAATACCAAACTAAATAACAAGGCTTGATAAGACTTGATTACACTCTAAGTAGTAAGTTAAAATAAGACAATACAGTAAATAAATATGGCACACACCCACATATATACACATATACATAAACATACACACACACATGACAAATAACATAAATCTGGAAGAGATCCTGAAAAACAATCGTCCAACACTCTTCTAACATGCACAAATACACCATCAAAGCCGTCCAGACAGATAGCCAGGTAGCCACACATACAATAAACCATATATATCAGGGGTCCTCAAAGGCCCGAGGTTAGATATGGCCCTCCAAGGTCATTTATCTGGACCTCACTCAGGGTCAACCTAAGTCTGAAATGACTTGAAGGCACACAACAACAACAACAACAACAACAACGCTACCTCATCAGCCAAAAGCAGGCCCACACTTCCCACTGAAATACTAAGATTATATTTGTTAAAATTGTTCTTCATTTAATTATTGTATTTCAATTCAGTTTTTTTTGCACTACAAATAAGATATGTGCAGTATGCATAGGAATTCATTCATGTTTCTTGCAATTATAATCCGGCCCTCCAACAGGTTGAGAGACTGTGACCTGGCCCTCTGTTTAAAAAGTTTGAGGTCCCCTGATATATATCTTTTTCTACATCTGCACAGACAATGCAACAAAAATTAAATAAATAGTAATTATATAAAATAATATTATCATAGTATCATTAAAATAATAAATAATCCAGATATTACCCACAAGCATTATAAAATTACACATATTAGAAACCAATTTTTCTTTTCTTTCTTTGCCATTTCGCCAAACTGGGCCACAGCAATGTGTGGTCGGGTATAGCTAGTACAGTAAATAATACATTTCCTTATCACCCCTACAATTTAGTCTGATCAACCCCAAATATGTGGTTCTCAAACGTATTGTTTTGCTTAAACACAGAGCTGTTTTATATCTTATTTAATACTAGTAATAATAATTCAATATTATAATTATAATTATATATTTACATTACATGTAATATTACTAATAATATTACAATATAATGGTATAGTGCAATATAGTAATATATACTGATATTGTACTATGCTAATAATATAATATATTGTATGAAAATATATATTGTAAGCCGCTCTGAGTCCCCTTCGGGGTGAGAAGGGCGGCATATAAATGCCGTAAATAAATAAATAAATAAATATTTTTGGGTCTTGGCCACACATAAAATATGTTTTTCTGATATGAGATTCCCAATACATTGTCCGCTTGATATATGGACCAAGGCAGAAGTCTCTCATCTTCTGATACATTTTACAATCACATAATATGTGTGGTATATCCTCAATTTCAGGTGCTCCACAGATACAAATCCGTTCATTATCAGGGATGCCAATTATGATAAAAATTACGTTTCTTACTAAATAATGTATAACACACTTCAGTGCATAAATCTACCATCTGTAGCTACCGATGTAGAAGACAGTGACATAGGGCATTGTGACTAAATTATTATGCCTGAGCAGACAGCAAAAGGTAATGATGTTAGATGGAATCAATTTAAATTGAAATATCTAATTGGATTAGGAACCACTGGATCAGCAACTCCCTATTGCAATATTGAATTGGTAGGGGGGAAAAAACTGAATTATTAATGTATTCACGTGGCGCTTTTAGTTCAAACAGGAGTTATTTTGAACGGTAACATTCAGATAAAACATTAGATTTAAACAACATGCTTTAGACATTGACGTTACTGAAAAAAAAATCTAGATTTTGGTAGAGTACTAACCAGTAACTGACAGCAGCTGTGAAACTCTCACCTCCATTTCCTCCCGATGAGACCGGTCTCTGTCTTCGAACTCACGGGTTCTTCTTCGTGCTTCTTCAAAGGCTTGTTGTGCCAGTGCGTCTTCCTGCTATCAAGCATAAACACAGCGTCAGGCAAGAAGCAGCTTTACTTTCCATTGTTTCACATGATAGTTGCTTGATGCAACCTTATTTATTGACTGGATTTATATTGTGATATAGTACGATTTTTGTTCCTGGGTTATAAATGTCATTTCCTAATTGGCTCGATCATAAAAACAAGGAACAAGTTTATGAAACTGCAAAAAGTTTGAATTCTTGACAGCAGAAAGTGTCACCCCAAAGGAGATGCACCACAGAATTCAAGTTGTTTATTGTGATTGTGTTGATGTGAAAACTGTGCATCGCTGTGCGAGTAAGTTTAAATATGTCAAGAATTCAATGACTGCACGTTGCTTAAGTCGCACTGACTGACCGTGTCTGCAGGGATCCATACTTTGCACTTTAACAACACAACCGTTCAATGCTAAGGCTTCCCGCCAAAATGGAACTGCAGAGGAGAGTCTACTGAACAACCCAGTACCTGCTGCATACCAGTACTGCCATCTGTTGAGGAGTTACGAAGGTGGTGGCATTACTTTTCATTCAACTCTTGTACATACATACAAAAACACACACACACACGAGGGTGGGTCAAAAAGTAATACCTCCATCCCTCTATTGGACTATCTATGCAGGTAAAAGAGCCTCCAATGGCACAATGGGTTAAACTCTTGTGTCAGTAGAACTGAAGACTGACAGGTAGGAGGTTCGAATCTGGAGAGAGTGTGGATGAGCTCCTTCTGTCAGCTCCAGCTCCCCATGCGGACATTGAGGGAAGCCTCCCACAAGGATGATAAAAACATCAAATCATCCGGGCGTCCCCTGGGCAACGTCCTTGCAGACGGCCAATTCTCTCACACCAGAAGCAACTTGCAGTTTCTCAAGTCCCTCCTGACATAAGAAAACCCCCAAAACTCTACAGATTTTCTGAAAGAAGAACCAGGAAAATAAGATTCTGACTATAAATAGAAGGTCGGCTGCTGTCTTCACCTTGTTGCCTTGTTTTTTACTCGTGTTCTATTTTGAAATGGTCATATGACTGATCAAATAAATAAATATTATTATTACAGATATAGTCTTTTCTTTTTCCAACTGACTGATTAGAACCATGAAGCTCAAGCTAAAACAAAGAGTCGCCATTGAATTTCTGGCAAAAGAACATTGTGCACCTAAGGAAATCCAAAATAGCTTAAGAATGTTTATGATTTGGCCCCTTCTGACTTTGACCTGTTTGGACCTCTGAAAGACAACCTACATGGTTTCAAATTCAATGACCTGATTGACGTTAAATCAGCTTTAAAATCATAGATCACGAAGTAAAATCCCAAATTTTTCCACAATGGTTTTGATGCCTGGGTTAAATGTGTACAAATTGATGTTGCCTATGTTGAATGGTTGTTTTGTGTAGAGGACACTTCAGGCTATGATCTAAAGCAACTTCTGCTCTTCTAGGTTCATTCATAATGGGTTGTTGTAGTTTTTTTCGGGCTATATGGCCATGGTCTAGAGGCATTCTCTCCCGATGTTTCGCCTGCATCTATGGCAAGCATCCTCAGAGGTAGTGAGGTCTGTTGGAAATAGGAAAGTGACAACAGACCTCACTACCTCTGAGGATGCTTGCCATAGATGCAGGCGAAACGTCAGGAGAGAATGCCTCTAGACCATGGCCATATAGCCCGAAGAAAACTACAACAACCCAGTGATTCCGGCCATGAAAGCCTTCGACAATACATTCATTCATAATGTTTTTATGACAAAGGAGGCAAAATTTTTTGACCTACCCTCGTGTGTGTGTGTGTGTATGTTTGTGCATAATATTATATATATCGTGTTAGTGTATCAATGTAAAATAGACAATTTTCTGTATATTGCATAATATAATCCTTGTTTAGGAACAGAAGTGCAATTCTGCTGGAACCTTTTGCAACAAAATCATAATCCTTTTGGTTTGGTTTGATAACTCTCTTTTTCTACTTTTATTTTGAAGGCATCCTTCAAGCTCCAAATGTCAAAAAGTGCAAAACACTAGCTCTAATGTGATGGTATCTTTTTAACAGCTGGGGTTTCCTAACAAGTTCAGGCACAAAAGAAGTCCTCCTCCACAGAATCCAGATACCTTTTAATATACGAAATACACTGAATTTTAAATAAAATGTCTGAAATGAGAGAATGTCAAATTGCCTTTTTTGCCTTGGGCATTTCCTGTACCCTGCAGCTATTTTGTGAATCGATGCGAAAGAGTTCCCCCTGTGGCCTTGCTTAGTTTAATACAAACATCTGTCAATCCATAAACACCAGCTAAGTCCTCAGCTATACGTACTGAAGGGCAATGGGCAAATATGCCTTATGAACATGTCCTTTTAAGTAGGAGATCAGACTCTCCTTGGCATTTTTTTTTCGGAGGGGAAAGAAGCAGCAAGTTAATTGTTTAACACAGGGGTCCTCAAACTAAGGTTCGAGGGCCAAATACAGCCCTCCAAGGTAATTTACCCGGCCCTCACTCAGGGTCAGCCTAAGTGTGAAAGGACTTGAAAGCACACAACAACAACAACAACCCTATCTCATCAGCCAAAAGCAGGCCCACGCTTCCCATTGAAATACTAATAAGTTTATATTTGTTAAAATTGTTCTTAATTTTAATTACTGTATTATTTTCAAGTGTTTTTTTGCACTACAAATAATATATGTGCAGTGTGCATAGGTGTGCTGGTATGGCTGTACCAGGAGCTCCAACTTTATTTGCTTTGTATTAAATGTTTGCTTGCAGTCCAGGGTTTCAGGGGTTCTGCAGAAAGGTGGCTTCCTTTGGTTGCAGTCGTAGGGCAAGTTACCTGTCCATCATCGTTAAGTTTTGGTTCCGCCCCTTGCTCAGGGCAATTGGGAAGGGAAGGGAGCCATTTTTAGTTAGTTTCAGTAAGGAAAGCTAATGTAGAGGACGTGTACAAGCTTCTCCTGTACAAAAGCTTCAACCCTTAAGACTTTCCGGGAGAGAACAGCCTTAAGAGCATCCAAAGATCTCCAAAGTTTTCCAGGGAAACACCCCAAAAGCTTTGAGGAATTTCAGAGGGTGAACAGTTTGGAAGACCAAAGAACTCTGGAGAATCTACTGGCTGGAGAATCTACTGGCCTTACTGGTAGGTCCACTCGGTGCTCGAGACGCAGTTCGACCCAGTAGCGGAGCCCACATCAGTAAGAATTAGATTACAGTCAGCCTGGGAGAAGTTAAAAAGGGGATTTTCCTTTAAAGTAAAGAATCAGTTATTGAAGACAAATGCCTGTCCTTTGTGGACAAGATTAGGAAGCCATCAGTTGCATAAAAGCCTGGAAGCATTTGATTGACTTTACTGAAGACAAGAGAAGTTTCTATTTGATTGTTCATTAATAAAGGACTTTGTTATACTTCATAAGCCATCTAAAGATCATTGTGGTGGAAAATCTCTGAGGACTTCTCTTCGGGGGGGCCTGGCTTCCCACTGGGCTCAAGTCGCACGTCCTATTTAAAGGCAATTATTTACAGGCCCAGCGCGTGACAGAACAATAGGAATTCATTCATATTTTTTCAAATTATAATCCGGCCCTCCAACAGTTTGAGGGACTGTGACCTGGCCCTCTGTTTATAAAGTTTGTGGACCCCTGGTTTAACAGAAGGAAAAGAAAAAACCCAGATACACCAAGATGCTCATTAAAAGGCCACAAGCAATTAAATAGAGAACTTTTAAAAGATTAATTGATTATGTAATGGTTGGGATATTATTTATGCCAACTTCATGTATATCAGACATAATTTAGGAGAAGTATAGACAGTCCCGGAGATGCAAACATCCAACTTGCATACAACCCCTAGTTACAAACAGGGACGAGACAACAGGAAGTGAGTAGAAATCTACCCCTTGGAATAATAGAGTCTCACTTATCCGACATAAACGGGCCAGTAGAACATTGGATAAATGAAAATGTCATATAATATGGAGTCTCACACTGTTACCCATCCACTGTTACCCTTGTGCTATGCTACTCTGCTGCTGAGTATGCATGCCCAGTGTGGAACACATCTCACCACGCTAAAACAGTGGATGTGGCTCTTAATGAGACATGCCGCATTATCACAGGGTGTCTGCGCCCTACACCACTGGAGAAATTACATTGTTTAGCCGGTATTGCACCACCTGACATCCGCCGGGAAGTAGCAGCCAATAGTGAAAGGACCAAGGCAGTGACATCTCCAGCCCACCCCCTGTTTGGGTATCAGCCAGCACGTCAACGACTTAAATCAAGAAATAGTTTTCTAAGATCTACAGAGACACTCGCTGGAACACCTCAGCAAGCGAGAGTCCAAAAGTGGCAGGCTCAAACCCAGAACCTCAACCAATGGCTGATACCAAATGAGAGACTCCCCCCTGGGCACACAGAGGACTGGGCGACTTGGAAGGCGCTGAACAGACTGCGCTCTGGCACCACGAGATGCAGAGCCAACCTCAAGAAATAGGGCTACAAAGTGGAATCCACGACATGTGAGTGTGGAGGAGAGCAAACCACTGACCACCGGCTGCAAAGCAACCTGAGCCCTGCCACATGCACAATGGAGGACCTTCTTGCAGCAACACCAGAGGCACTCCAAGTGGCCAGATACTGGTCAAAGGATATCTAATCAACTACCAAGCTTGCAAACTTTGTGTTTTGTTTGTTTGTTAAAAAATGCAATACAACTGTTTGGTTTGCTCCTGACATGATAAATAAATAAATAAACAAACAAACATTGCTTTCAGGCATGAACACTAACTGGCTGCTGCAAGGATCTGAAAGACCTGTATCATCCATCTTTGAAAATGTTGGGTGGCAGGCATAACTTGCATCTTTCTGGATCCTATTACATTCCACCTGATAGCAAAGTCAAAATCTGATAGGAGCAGCCGTGAGGAGAGACAGAAAGAAATATTATTATCGGAACAATGATAAAATGCAGGCCCCAGTAAATACGAACAGAAATAGGAAACACATAAAAACGTAAGGAAGATCTTGGCACTATCTACTGTCTTCTTTTTTCAGTGAAGACAGGGGTTGACTGTGTTTACAGTTGCTTTTTCCAAGATCCCTCTGTTCCTGCCTTAGAAAGCATATACTATGTACAAATCCAGAATCTAGTGCATAAATAAGACCTATATTTAAAATTGCCTTACCTGTGCTCGTTCTTCATCAAATTCTAGGCAGCCCATGCCATCCAATCTTTGGAGATCTATCCAGCCTTTCCAGATAACACAAACACCATTAAGAATCATAGGTGCTTTTAAGTAAACCTGAAATAAGAGAGTGCATACACTGATTATGCAGATTGCATACCTCTTATGACAACTGGAAAGCAAATAATAATAATAATAATAATAATAATAATAATCTTTATATATACCCCGCCAGTGTCTCCCCATTGGGGACTCGGAGCGGCTTACATGAGGCCAAGCCCAAACAACAAATTACAATAAAATAAAACCAAAACACAACCGAAAACGCAAACGGTAAACAACAACATCATCATAAAATAAAACATGTAAATACATAACAATATAAAATCACAATAGACACCATCACAATGACAATGGGCGGGCTACATGTAATGATTAAAAGAGAGACTAATTAAAACTAATTAAAATTGGGCGAGATAAGAGAGAGAGAGATTATTTGGGGAGGAGGGCTCATTATAGCAGCGGTTGTGGAATCAAGCTTTCCCACAGAGGGGGGGGGGGAACAACATATACTCCAATGACAGAACGTTGAGGCTAAGCAGTAGTGTGGGATTGCATAACTACTCTCCAAAGGCGCAGCAGAAGAGCCAGGTTTTAAGGTCCTTTTTAAAGGTTTCTAGGGTAGGGGCTTTCCTAATTTCTCCAGGTAGTGAGTTCCAAAGTTGGGGGGCCACAGAGGAGAAAGCTCTCTCTCTTTTGCTTACCAGGCGAGCTTGTGAAGCTGGCAGGGGTGAAAGAAGGGCCTCCCCAGATGAACGGAGGGCCCGAGATGGTACATGGAGGGAGATACGGTCATGAAGGTAGGCGAGTCCCAAACTGTTTAGGGCTTTATAGGTGACAGCCTGCACCTTGAATTGGGACCGGAAAATAAACGGCAGACAGTGGAGCTCCTTAAACAGGGGGGTTGACCGCTCCCTGTAAGTTGCTCCAGTTATTAATATGGCTGCCGAGCTTTGGACAAGTTGTAGTTTCTGGGCCATCTTCAAGGGTAGCCTCACATAGAGTGCATTACAGTAATCCAGTCTAGAGGTAACTAAGGCATGGACCACCATGGTCAAGTCAGACGTCACAGTTGGCGCACAAGTTTTAAATGTGCGAAGGCCCTCTCGGCCACCATGAAATGGTTAGCATTTCATGTCTACAGATCTATAGCTAATCTCTTCAAGCAAAAAGCTTACCTTGCAGGTAAACTGAACTTGAAATGTATTTTAAAGAGGAACATGTGTGAATTGGAAATTTTACTGTATTCAAATTGCAGCAACACAGCACTCCTAAAATAATTTTAAAATAAAATTATACCCTTTGGTTCTCAGAGAAAACTTTCAACCTTTAAGCACGGCTCAAATGAATCTATGTATTGAATTTAAGGCCCTCGTGACCTGAGAGCTTTCATTTCAAAGAATACAGTGAGTTTATTAAAAATGTTCCCATGTTATTTATCAAAAAGAGTTTACACCTCTTAGGACTTGCAGGAAAAAGAATAAAAGACCTGGGCAACTACATACATAAGCACAGCCAAAACAAACAAACACAGAACGGTAGCAGCACCATATTTTCACAGTCCCAAATGTTGAGCAC